>NC_056732.1:1475940936-1475945715 GCF_019279795.1 Protopterus annectens
CTAAAAACCCAACTGACCATCAAAACTTCAAACACCTTAGAAATACCACAAAAAAACTTACCCATCTTGATAAAAAGAATTATTACCTTCAATATTAAGAAAATCAAAATCATAACCCCAAAGAATTCTGGTCAGGAATCAATAAACTGCTCCATCCAGGAAATACCAAAACACCTACTCCAGCTAACTTAGCACAGACCCCACTCATCTTAATAGCCAATACATTCAACAACTTCTTCACTGAAACAGTCACCTGTCTTGCAAAGAACGTGACACCCCATACTTCCCTTAAAAACACCTCCCCTCAAAATAACACCCCCACTCTAGCATCCAGTACAGTCTCCACAACCTATATCCAAAAGTTACTCTCAAAACTAAAACCATGCACTCCTTCAGCTGACCAACTACCAGCTGAATATCTGCAGCTAGCATCAGCAGAACTAGCATACCCAGTCTCCATTTTAATTAACAGAACAATAACCGAATCTACTATCCCTTCCCTCTGGAAAGTCTCCTATATCATTCCTCTGCATAAAGGAGGAAACTCTAATAAACTTTCTAATTTCCATCCTATAATTTTATTATCACCACTATCTAAAATCATGGAGCGTTGTATACACCAACAACTTTTACATAATCTTTTACATAATAGCCTACTTTCAGACACTCAACATGGCTTTAGACCTTTCCATAGCACTTCCACTGCTCTTCTCTCCTTCACAGATACTATCAACAAAAATCGCAATAACAACCTATACTCTTCTGCTTTGTTTCTTGACCTCTCTAAAGCCTTTGATATGGTCAACCATCAACTTTTACTAGACACTTTGAAATCTCACTTGAACCGCCGGCATTGCACTGGTTTGACTCTTATCTGAAAGATGGACAACAAGCAGTCCTTTGGGACAGCCATCTCTCCTCTCAGCTCCCAATCACTATTGGTGTCCCACAAGGATCCATCTTAGGACCCCTTCTCTTCTCCATATTTATAAACAACCTGTCTATCTCACTCCCAACACCCTCATGTATTCAATATGCAGACAATTCAACTCTCATCTGTTCTGCTGTATCTCCAGCTGAACTTCATTCTTCCACCCAAAAAGTCTTTACAGCAGCAGAAAAATGGTTCCAAGATATCTGTCTCCTCCTTAATCCCAAAAAAACTAAATTATTACTTTTCTCTCCAACCCTTAAATCTGCCCCTCGTTCCTTTTCTATTGTGTCTGACAATGGCACTATCATTACACCTGATAGTTCCGCTAAACTACTAGGTGTTACAATAGATAATCAACTAAACTTTGATTATTACATTGACCTAACTATCAAAACTGTTAATAAAAAGATAGGTGCCCTCTATAGACTTAAGCCCTTTCTAACAGCAACCACCACCAGGGTGTCTTTGCTAAACTCATGTTATCTCTACATTATTATATGCCTCCCTATCTTTTATAAACCTTTCAAAATCTAACCTTCAGAAACTTGCCACAGCCTACCACAGCATTGCCAGGTTTGCCACAGGTTCCCCATTTCTCACACATCATTGTCTTAATCTCAAAAGCTTGACTGGCTTGAACTTCAAATCATTCTCCTACATCAATTAGTTATTACCTATAAAATTCTCCATTACCCTTCTAATACACCCATACTAAATAACCTTGTTGTCCCTTACAGGAATCTTACTTCCCTTTGCTCAGCTAACAAATTACTAGTGGCCACCCTCAAAACACACAATAAAGCTGGGGTCTCCTTGTTTACAAATACCATTGGCTCACACTGGAATAAACTTCCCATAAAACTGACCACTCTAGGCTCATCACAACTTTTCAGAAAACAACTAAGAAACTATTTTAAAACTCACTGGCTATGCCCTTGCTCAAATCCTGACTAATCTCAGCTTCCATCTCTCTTTTCAGCTCTTTCCACTACTCTTCCTCATGTCCCTATCACTACCTTTACCCCTCCTCTGTACTTCACCTACCATCCACTTGGATATTACTTTTCCCATAAATTTACTTCTCTTTATATTACTGCAACCTATCATCTCACCTTGTATCTAGATCACCCAGCTGATGAAATCTGTTTCTTAAAACTAGTGCCCTGACACAAAATTTTTATCAAAATTGATAATACTGTAAATAGTTGAATAGAGTCTTGTGTGAGTTACTTACTGCTTTATTTCTTCTTTACTCTTCCAAAGATTTTGTAATAGAAATCCTCACTCTACGTTTACTTTTTATATATATTACTTTTGCACTGTTACTTTGCTAGTTGGGAATAGTTCTTTACATGCTTATAATTTCTATCTTATTGTGCTTTTTTTGTTTATTTTTATCATTATTATGTACTAGTATATAGTGGAGCTTTTCTCCTCGGGCCTCTGCTGAAAATGGACATGTATCTAGCCAGACTAGCCCGGTCAACAAATGGAAAATAAAATAATAAAAAAAATATATATATATATATATATGTATACATACACACACATATATATATATATATATATATATATATATATATATATATGTATATATATATATATATATATATATATATATATATATATATATATATATATATATATATATACATATATACACATATACATATATATATATATATATATATACATATATACACATATACACATATACATATACACACACACACACATATATATATATATATATATATATATATATATATATGCAATGAGAACAAAAGTAACTGCTCCCCTGTAGGCAAATGCTAAGCTGGAACAAACGCCAAACAGAAAATGTAGAAATAAAACTCCAGCAATAGCAACCATGCGACAGTTCCACTAATAATATTTCATTGAATCTTGAGCAAGATGAAAAATGTTCAAACCAACATCCAAACCACAAAGAAATAAGTTTGCCTTCATAAAGAGATCCACTGTTTCAGGTAAAAAACTTCTTTTAATGGGTAGTGCACTCTCAGTCAAAGGTAAGCGCTTTCACATTAGCTTCATCAGACCATGAAGGACTGAGTAGTAACAAATATTTAAAAACAGATACACCAATCAGATGCACACCTACTGTGTGACATCACATCCTCTAATTCATGCAAAGTCTCACTTCCAATTAAAGTAACTAAGATATCTTCTAACAGTGTATTAAAGTGCTAGAAACACATATAAACTGATCTCATGTAAAATATAATTCTAAAAATCTAACCAAACCACGCATAATAAAAATGCGTGGAGCAAGATTGCTTTAAAAATCATCGCATATAAAAATATGCACTTAAAAAGGCATATTATAAAAATATAAATATGTTACACTAAGATTCATGACATCTACACGAACTCTAAACAGACCAATGCTACATCAAAAAATATATATAATAATGATAAATCTAAGTAAGTAAGCAAAAATATGTATGAATAAATAAATTTCTATATAAAACGCCAGACTCGTGAGCCTTATATAAATCAAAAACATGAATACAGAAAAAGCTAAAACAAAATAAAATGAGAAAGACTACCAGACTTGACAGAATATCAAGTAAACACTAAAAATATTATGTATACAAAATATTATAGTCAATTGTTCAGAAAATCCATGAATCACAAAAACTGTCAGAGGAACCTCAAATGAAGTCAGAGACTCATTATGGTAGTGAAAACTTTCTGACTTCATAAAGTGTAAGAACAGGGAACAATACCCAACAACATGTAAAGGTAATCATGCTTACAGAAAGTATGTAACCAAACGTTGGTAAAAACACATCACAAATAAAATACAATGAAAACTATTAAATATGCCATATCCCAACCATGACCTAACAGGAGAATGTAAAAATATAGAAAATTAGAGAGAGAACATAGAATGAATCAATGTTAGTTATCTAACTTTAAGACTTAATACGCAGTGCTGGTTTGATTGAAGTTCTATCATTCAACCCTTTACCTGCATCTGCCCTTAAGCGGTAAACTTTGTATATAGTAACAAACAAACAAAGTTTGAAACAGCGGCTGTGTTATCATAAATCTAGTGTTGACAACATGGATATAATGAGCATGGGCGCAGAAATTTTTCCCCCCGGCCCCCCTTTTAATCCCTTTTAAAAGGGTTTAATTTTTTAAGGTTTAATTTTTTTTTTATTTAGTTAAAAATTTTTTAAAAAAAACCCCTTTTTTTCCCTTTTAAAATTTTAAAAAACCCCCAATTTTAAATTTTTTTTTCAAAAATTTTTTTTTCTTTTTTTTTTTTTTTTTTAAAAATTTCCCCCTTCCCCCCCTTTGGGCCCAAAAGGGGGAAAAAGGGGAAAATTTTTTTAAAATTTTTCCTTTTCTTTTTTTTTTTTGTTTTTTTTTTTAAATTTTTTTATTAATTATTTCCAATAAATTTTTTTTAAATTTTTTTTTTGGTTTTTTTTTAGGTTTTTAAGGTTTTTAAATTTTTGGTTTTTTTTAAAAAATTTTTTTTTTTCTTATTTTTTTTATCTTTTTAAAAACCCCCTTTTTAAAATTTTTAAAAAACCTTTTAAAAATTTTTTATATTTAAAAATTAAAATAAATTTTATATAAATTTAAAATATTTATATTTTTTTCCATAAAAAAAATTTTTTTTTATAATATAAATTTAAAAAATAAAAAAAAACTAAATTTTTAAAATAAAAAAAAAAAAAAAAAAAAAAAAAAAAAAAAAAAAACAAAAAAAAAAAAAAAAAAAAAAAAAAAAAAAAAACCAAATTTTAAAAAATTAAAAAAACAAAAAAAAAAAAAAAAAAAAACCCCAAAATAATAAAAAAAAAAAA
>NC_056732.1:1475946215-1475948715 GCF_019279795.1 Protopterus annectens
AAAATATCTTGATGCTATTAGAGAAACATGTGTTGTACAATACCTAAGAAAAAATAATAATAGACATATATTAAATATATATAAATATACAAATAATTGATTAATATATAAATATATATATGTATATATCTTAAATGTGAATAAATATAAATAATATAATATTAATTTAATACTTGGATATAATTAATAAAATTAATTCTATACAAAAAACCATAGCAGCAAATGATCCTGTCTAAAATCATTTAAAAAAACTTCTAATATACAAATGTACAAACTACCAACAGGACACTCAAGGTATCATATTTGAAGAACATTCCAAAAAACATTTCAAGAACATTTCATAATCCATTTCTCAAAATTCATTTTAAAGGAACATTTCAAGAAACGTTTCAAAACACATGCCCCAGAGCATTTAAAAAACACCAGAAAAAACACATTTTTTTAAAAAACATTTAAAAAAACAAACATTTGGGAACATTTAACAGTATTTAAAAAAACCTTTTAATGAACTTAGATGGGAACAATTTTATACCATTTTAATTTTTGATTTTTGGGTCGTTGGCTAAAATTTTCAGTGCAGGGGTGATAGATATATGGTCATTCAGACCCCAAATACCACAGGCGTCAAGTCTGAGTTGCCATATCATCTCCCTGTATTCCACTTTGGTTTCCCAATCACCCCCTCGCTCCATACATTCTACCACTTCCAGTACCCAAAATTTATAGTCAGCTTTTTTGCATTCTATTGCGTGTCGATATAGAGCATTATTGTCATTGTGTCTATTTATGTCTCTTATGTGCTCATATATTCTATTTTTGAGCT
Organism: Protopterus annectens; assembly: GCF_019279795.1. Classification (NCBI taxonomy): domain Eukaryota; kingdom Metazoa; phylum Chordata; order Ceratodontiformes; family Protopteridae; genus Protopterus; species Protopterus annectens. Next base: position 1,475,947,039 of record NC_056732.1, read on the forward strand.
GCCTTTCTGTTTTCCCAATATAATATTTTTGACACTCTTTGCACTTTACTAAATATACAACGCCTTTAGAGTAACAGGTGCTGTATTTTTTAGCTTTTAGGGTCAAATGTAAGTTGGGTAGTGTTAATTCCTTTGTTTCTGCAATGTATGGGCATTGTGCACATCGGCCACACTTAAAAGTCCCATACTTTTTACTAGTCCCTTCCTTCTCTATTTTCTTTCTCTCTAGAGTGTTCTTTATGTTCATGTTTCTTCTAAAACTGAGTTTAAGCTCACTCTTAAAAACATCAGTTTTTACTGCCATATTTCTGAACATGTTCCAAACTTCATAAATGCTCCTCTTCAACCACCCTATATCTTTGTAATAAGTAATAGTAAGATATGGTGTGAATTTATTACTAATCCCATTATTTTCATTGCTACCCTCAGTGTTAAAATTGATGATGTTGACATTGTTGTTATTATTTGTCTCATTGTCACTTATAATATTAGCCCTCTTACATATCAGAGGTTTGTATCTGGTCCGCCTGCCCTGCGTTACATAATCTTTTATAGGTATTATAATATCCTTAGGGTAACCCCTTTCAATAAACATTGTCTCCACATGTTTCATTTCATTAAAAAAATCTTCTTCCTCTGATATCATCCTCGCCATCCTGATCATTTGTCCCTTGACCACATTTTTCTTTAGTTGGTATGGGTGATCACTACAGTAATGGAGGTAGGAATTAGAGAAATGTTCCTTCCTAAATACATTTGATTTATAACATTTTCTTATTTTATCTTTACTCAATGTCTAGGAAGTGTATTTCATCTTTTTCTATTTGATGCACAAAACTCAAAAAGGATGTAGTGTGATTGATATACTTTAAAAAATCCATTATATTCTCCCTACTTCCATTCCATAAAATAAAGATATCATCCAGGAACCTGAAATACTTGACAATGTATTGATTGTATACAGATTTGAAAACATATTGTTTTTCCCAGTGTAGCATAATTATATGTGCGCAGGCAGACCCCATCGCTACCCCTTCTTTTTGATGGTAGTAGTCTCCTTCAAAATATACAAAATTATATTTTAACACTAGTTCCATACATTCTAGGACAATTCTGTATTGAATAGGTGTAAGAAATTTCATCTCTGTAAGCACCTCTTCAAACCATTCCATACCAATGGTTTGTGGAATAACGGAAAATAAATCTTTAACATCTACTGTTATAAAATACGTTTCATCACTGTAGGCACTTTCATTAATTTTGGTCAAAAAATCCCATGAATCTTTGATTATATGATCATATCTATCATAAAATTCCTTTGTCATAGTGTCTACATAAATTGCCATGGTCTGAGTTTTTGATCCTTGCGAGGCCACTATGGGTCTCATGGGGGGATCCACCACTGACTTGTGTATCTTCGGTATACCAAAGATTGCTGGTATAACTGGTTTTGGTACTGCTAAAAACTTGTGTAACTCGAGATCTATCATGCCACAGAACAAATTGTCTTCTAAAATTAAATCTATCTTTCTGTATAGTATGTTTATCTCATTTTTAGTCACCAAACAGTACTGGTGGTCCTTATCCAAAATATCTTTCATTCTCTTGGTATAGTCCCATTTATCCATAATGACTATACCTCCCCCCTTATCTGGCTTCATCACCCGTATTTTATTG
>NC_056732.1:1475953715-1475981215 GCF_019279795.1 Protopterus annectens
GAGCTTCTACTCAATTGTACCTAATTTGCTCCTGTATTTTCCATGTCATGATCACCTCTACTGTATACATACCTTGATTGTTATTGTGTACAATCTACCATGTCATTCTGTGGAGCTTTTCTCCCCGGGTCTCCTCTGAAAACGGACCTGTGTCCAGTTGGAATTTCCCGGTAAACAAATGTAAATAAATAGTAAAATGAATAAATTGATACATGCATTGAGGCTCATTTATTATATGGTCATTAACTTTTTTTCTTCAACCTTGCTGAGGATCTTCAGTGGTCTTAATTTATACTGTCAGACCCTCTCAACATTCATAGAATTAGGCTGTTTTATTTTGGCCTATTCCTCCTCCTTTCTCCTGTTAGGTCTTCTTTTTGGCTGTGGAATGCTTACTCAGTAATCCGTGATGCCATTGATTTGTTTAGTGTAATTTGCCTTAATGTTTTTTTTTTCTTGGTGAAGGAAGTCCTATTTCCACTGTTTGCTTAGAATTCGCTAAGGATAAGACATCATGTGCCCCCCCCCCCCTTACAGGCACTCTTGCTTTATTTTTGGTGTGTATGGGATGGTACACTTGGATACTAACTGTGATGTTCATAGTGTTACCATGCTGCAGTCATCACACTAGGGTTATCCTGCCATCAGGCATTCCCGCAGTCGGCTGGAATTCCAAAGTCTTGGTCCGGCGTCGGTTGCTGTTGCTTCTTCCCTGACATCAGTGCACCAGGGGTATAAATAATGCATCCAATGCCATTTTCTTCCGTCTTTCTTGCCACGCGGTGCCCGAAGCAGAAGCAGTTCGCAAGTGCCGGTCAGCCAACTCCTGAGATTTTCGAAGTTGAATTTCAGATCCGAAGTCTTCAATAAAGCTAAGTACCCCGTTGGGGAAACTTTTCTTGCCTCAGACCGATGTCAGAAAAAGTTAACAATTGTATTTCTTGTGGGAAGCAAATACCTCATAAGGATTTTCATTCTTACTGCATACCTTGCCTAGGCCCAGACCACGACGTCACTGGTTGTCGATGTTCTTCATCTCACATTGCTGCAGTCCTGACTATTGGGTAGTCCGCTGTCCCAGTCGGCCCGAATACCAAAGTATAAGGCTGACGTCGGTCAGAGGCGCATTAGACTGACGTCAGGACGTCAGAGTACAAATGCGCATGACCGACGTCATTTCCTCAGTCTTTTTTGCCGCATGGTCCGATGCAGAAGCAGTTTTGCGAGTGCAGGTTGGCGTTCTGAGATTTTCCGAAGTCGGAGTTTCAGACCGAATCCAAGTTGGCTAAGTACCCGCTAGAATATTTTGTTTTTTTTTTCTTGCCTCAGTATTTTACCGGATGTCAGAAAAAGTGAATAACTGTATTTCTTGTGGGAAACAGATACCTCATAGGGATTACCATACCTTGTGTATACCTTGCTTAGGGCCTGAGCACGACGTTGTTGGCTGTCGCTCTTGTGCTAGATTTAACAAACGCACTATTAAGAGAAGATTAGATTGTGCCAGGTTAGTTTTTGGGAAGCGGTGTAATTATAAAATGCCGTCGGATGCTCCGGCCGCTTCGTCAAAAAGCGCAAGGACAAAACAGCTAAGCCTAGGCTGGAAGAACCGTCCGTACCGGACGTCGGTTCTTTAGAGGGCTCGGGTGGAGCCAGAGGTTCAGCCAGAAATCTCTTTGGAATCCCAGGAAGAGACTTTATTGCTGCAAGATGTGACCTCTCAGGAGGTAGGCCAGGTGGAAGGGGCTTCTCAGGTAGCTGTTCTTCCCTCCCTTCCTAAGGTGGTTAGGCCCTCCCCTGCTGTTTCCAAGGCTTCTCCCAGGGGCAGGCCAGGTTTTGTTTCAGGTGTTACCCCTAGTTCTTCAGGGTCTGTACCTAAGAAGCATATGCTTAAGATGGCAGAAGATTTGATTACAATGATTAGAGGTTCTATGCCCCCTCCTGATAAGAGGCCTAGGGTGGAACCTGAGCTTGGAAGTTTTGAGCAGTATTCTGATGCTTCTGAGTCTTCGGCTGAAGACTTGCAGGAGTATTCTCCTTACTCTGATTCTGATGTAGATGATTCTACTCCTTCTGCTTCTCCTCCTGAGGATTTTTCTTTTTCAGAGACTCTTCATTCTATGCGGGAGCATTTTAAATGGGAAGGTCAGGATTTCTCTGATTCCAGGAAAAGGCTTAGAGAATTTTTATTTCTACCTCAGCATAGGCCTTTAGCTATTCCTCCTGTTCTGAATGTGGTGGAAGATGTTTTTGCAGAGGCTTCTCTGAATCCTGATTCTTTGCCCCCTGCTCCAGTTAAACCGGATAGATATTATAGGGTGCCTGAAGCTCATAAGTATCTTTTTAAGAGTCCTAGGGCAGACCCAGAAACTGTTTCTCAGGGGCCTAAAGGTGTTAAAGCTTCTGTTGTTAAAAATCCTGTTCCTCCAGATAGAGGCAAGGGCTTTGGATAGATGGGGAAAGAAAGTGTATACTTCTTCCACTTTAGCCATGAGGGCTTTGAATTGCCAGTTTCACATGTTGAAATACCAAAATTATCTCCTTTCACAATTAAAGTCTAAGGTAGATGCTCTGGCGGAAGGTATTGAGTGTAAAGAGTTGCAGGATTTGGTTCATGTTTCTGAACAGGTGGGTAAGCATTCTTTGCAATGTGGTTTTGATGCTGTACAGGCCTCTTCGAGGGTGGCTGCTACGGGTTCTGTTCTTCGCAGGCACGCCTGGCTGAGGGATCAGAATTTGGCTGAGCATGTTAAGACAAGGATTTTAGATGCTCCTTTACAATCTGATGTGTTGTTTGGTTCGCCTGTGGAAGCAGTTCTAAAGAAAATGGAAGACAAGGCTAAGTCTATGCAGACTGTTAAAGATTTTTTGCAGGTTCAGCCTCCAAGTTTAGTAGAAATTGGCCTACTAAGGGGTGGACATATCCTGCTTATGATTCCCAGTCTAGGGGTAGGTCTAGACGTGGTAGGGGCAGAGCTCAGGGTTCTTTTAGGCCTAGAACAGGAGTTCACCTGCTCAGTCTTCTGGTGAGGGCAGGGGTCAGTCCTTTCGTAAGCAGACCCAATGACCTGCCTTTTCAGCTGCCAGATTCTTCTCGTCTGGCAGCACCTTTGGGAGGAAGGTTGGCACTTTTCAGAGAAAACTGGAGTTTAATTACCCAAGACAGATGGGTATTGGATATCATTTACCACGGTTACAGGTTTTATTTCCATACCTTGCCTCCTTTCAAAGGCATACCAGACATTCCTCCTCAACAAAGAAAAGAGGCGCACAAACAAATTTCTCTGTTGCTCCAAATAGGGGCCATTCAACCGGTTCCTGTGCCAGAAAGGGGCCTAGGATTTTATTCACGCCTGTTCCTAGTACCAAAAAAGGGGAACACGTGGAGACCAATTTTGGATTTATCTATCCTCAACACTTATCTGGACATTCCCAAGTTCAAAATGTTGACGTTACAACAGCTTTTACCTCTGCTGGGCAAAGATCACTGGATGGTAACTTTGGATCTCAAGGAAGCTTACCTTCATGTTCCTATCAGACTGGTTTGCAGGAAGTATCTGCGTTTTCGAGCTGGAAATTTTCATTATCAGTTCTCTGCATTGCCCTTTGGCTTATCTACTGCCCAGAGTATTCACAAAGTTCTGGCTCCAGTGATAGCTTTCTTCAGGCTAAAAGGAATACAAATCTATCCTTATTTGGACGACTGCCTGATTCTGGCTCAAGAAAGGATGTGCTTCTTCAGCATTTGGAATATGTGATAGCAGTGCTAAGATGCCTAGGGTATTCTGTGAACGAAATAAAGTCCAGTCTAGTACCCTCTCAAGACATGTGCTTTCTGGGTGTGAGACTGAATACAGCAACCCAGATGGCCTTTTTAACCCCGGACAAACAAAAGAATCTTTCTCTTTACTTCCATCAACTATCTCATCAGTCCGGGCTGACTGCAAGGACAGTCCTTCAAGCCTTAGGGTTCATGGCATCTTGTATTCTGGTGCTTCCCAATGCCAAACTGCATATGAGGAAGCTGCAATGGTATCTCAAAAATTTATGGACACAGCACTGCCAGGATTTGGACACTGTCATTCCAATAATACCTTGCATTCAAATGGAATTTTTGTGGTGGGCTCAGGAATGTCACCTAAACAAGGGACTCTCTGTGACCCGGCCAGAGGCGAGTCAGATTTTAACGACAGATGCCTCAGACACAGCTTGGGGAGCTCATCTGAATGGAAAGTGGATACAAGACAAGTGGCCTGCCAGACTACAGCATCTACATATCAACATGAAGGAGATGTTGGCAGTCCAGTTTGCATTAATGGCCTTCAAGGATTTACTTCTTCCAGGACAGGTGTTGATTCTGACAGACAACACAACTGTCATGTGGTACATCAACAAGCAAGGGGGAACACATTCTTATCCTCTATGCAGGCAAGCAATGATTTTGTGGGAGACGGCTCTCAGTTTGCAACTGAATCTTCAAGCAAGGTTTCTGCCAGGAGCACAGAACTCCTTAGCAGATGTGTTAAGCAGGCAAATCATGGATCCCCACGAGTGGAAACTGGATCTTCATGTATTTCAGACATTGACAGTGTCCTGGGGAACTCCAGACATAGATCTGTTCGCTTCTCCACTAAACCACCAGCTGCCAAAGTTTTGCACGAAAAGGTTTCATCACACAGCCTGGAAAGTGGATGCTCTTTCTTTCAGTTGGAAAAATCTTCATGTGTATGCCTTTCCACCTCTGCCTCTCCTCCCAAAGGTACTCCTGAAGGTCAGACAAGACAAGCCAAGGATGATTTTAATAGCTCCAGATTGGCCTCGACAGCATTGGTACCCATTGCTGAGGAGTCTGGTAAGGAAGCCTCCTTGGCCCTTACCTTTGATTCCACACCTATTGTCTCAGAAGGACGGGCATCTACTCAATGTCAAGCTTCACTCTCTTCATCTAACAGCCTGGCATATTCTGTTTTGAACCATAGCAGGTCTCAGCTTCCTCAACAAGTTTTGAATGTGATTATGGAAGCCAGACGACCTAGTACAAGGAAAGTGTATGCAGAAAAAGGAAGAGATTTTTGTTTTGGTGTGCAGCAAAGGATTTGGATGTTTCTGAGCCAAATTTGAGTGTGGCTCTTCAATATCTTACTGAGTTATTGGACAAAGGTTTGTCTTTCTCTTCCATTAAGATTCATGCTGCAGCAATTTCAGCTCACTATGATTGTGACCCACCATTGTTTTCTCATCCTTTGTTCAAGCAATTTCTTAGAGGGGCAAAGAATATAAGACCCCCACGTAGAGCTCCTACTCCTGCTTGGGACCTCAATTTTGTGTTGGAGAAACTCACTCTACAACCTTTTGAGCCTGCAGCTACTGCTGAATTGAAATATTTGTCATGGAAGACTGCATTTTTGTTGGCCATTACCTCTGCAAGAAGGGTGTCTGAATTGCAGGCCCTTATGGCAGTTGAGCCTTTCTTGATTTTCCATAAGGATAGGGTATCTTTACGTACTAATCCTTCCTTTATGCCTAAAGTGGTTTCTAGTGTGGCTTTAAACCAGACTATTCATTTGCCTACTTTTTATGCAGATCCCCAAAATAAGGGGTAAAGATTTTGCATACTTTAGATGTACACAGGCAGTTGCGTTATTATTTAAGCAGGACTAAGGATTTCAGGCAGTCTCAGCAGTTGTTTGTTTCTTTTGCTTTGTGTTCTCAGGGCAAGCCTGTGTCAAAACAAACTATTTCTAAGTGGATTGGGTTTTGCATTGCTTTCTGTTACTCCCATCATGGCAAAGAGATTCCAGCTGGGATTAGACCTCATTCCACTAGGGCTACTGCCACTTCTACAGCATTTCTAAGGGGGGTGGCAACTAAGGATATTTTAGAGGCAGCTACTTGGAGTTCAGTGCATACATTCTCTAAGCATTACCACCTTCCTCTCTACTCTAAATCTAGGGCTGGTTTTGCCACTGCTATTTTACAGGGCATGTTGTCAGCTCCTGCTTCTTTGTGATTTGCCATCCTCCCTTACCTCTGCTTTGGGATTCTACCCAATAGTCAGGACTGCAGCAATGTGAGATGAAGAACATAGTACAGTTTTGTACCTACCATAAATGTAGATGTTCGAATATCCACATTGCTGCAGTCCAATTTTCCCTCCCTCCTTCCCCTCTGTGTTTAGGGGTGGTTGTGTGGGTGGGTTTGTTGTACCTTTCTTACTTTGTATATATTGTATATATATTTGGTACAGGGGTGTTTGGTGTGTTGTTGGTTTTTGGTTTGGCCTTATCTTTTTGGGTCTTCTGACATCTGGGGCAAGAAAAGACTGAGGAAATGACGTCGGTCATGCGCATTTGTACTCTGACGTCCTGACGTCAGTCTAATGCGCCTCTGACCGACGTCAGCCTTATACTTTGGTATTCGGGCCGACTGGGACAGCGGACTACCCAATAGTCAGGACTGCAGCAATGTGGATCTTCGAACATCTACATTTATGGTAGGTACAAAACTGTACTTTTTTGTGCTAGGTTTAATAAGCGTACTATAAAAAGATGCTTTGATTTTGCACTACACTACTTCGGTAGAAAATTTAACTATACGATGCCGTCGGAGCAACCGACTACCGGCGTGCACAAAAAATGCAAGGGTAAGGACAGGCAGCCTAGACCCAAGCCAGACTTCGAGGCCTCGGCTGGACAGGTCTCCGGTTCACCGGTCTCCAGTGAGGCTCCGACGCAGCCCCTGACTACCACAGATTTGGAACCCGAGACCGCTTCGGAGCCTTTGGCAGAGAGTGCTAGGCCGACGCAGCCATTTTGTTTAGCCCCTACCGATGACACTGCAGAAAGAGATGTCGGTGCTGCAGAAACACCTTCGGTTTCTGAAGGCGTCTTCAGACCGACAACGCTCACCATAAAAACGTATCCTAAGCTTAAGACTCCTATTAAACCAAAAAAGACTGCACTCCAGTCCCCAGTTCAAGGCCCCATGCCTAAGAAACAGATGCTTAAAATGGATGAATATTTGATCTCTTTAATCAGGGGTTCCCAACCCCCACCCGACAAAAGGCAGTGGAACCTTTCCTCATTTTCCATCAAGACAGAGTCTCTCTAACTAACCCTTCCTTCATGCTTAAGGTGGTTTCCAGTGTGGCTTTAAATCAAACCATCCACTTACCCACCTTCTTCCCAAATCCACAGAACAAAGGAGAAAGACTCCTGCATTCCTTGGACATTCACAGGCAACTTCGTTACTACTTGGATAAAACTAAGGTTTTCAGAAAATCTGACCAGCTCTTTGTATCATATGCTGCAGCTACACAAGGGAAGGCTATATCAAAACAAACCATTTCCAAATGGATAGGACATTGCATTCGTTTTTGTATACCCATCATGGAAAACCAGTTCCTGCTACCATTAGGCCCCATTCCACCAGGGCAACAGCTACTTCTACAGCCTTTCTCAGGGGGGTCCCAACCAAGGAGATTTTGGAAGCTGCAACTTGGAGTTCACTACACACCTTTACCAAACACCATCACTTACCACTTTACTCTAAGACTAGGGCTGGCTTCGCCACTGCAGTTCTGCAGGGCCTTCTAGCCTCCTTTAACCCTCTATGACTCCTCCACCCATCCTTAGCTTTGGGATTCTACCCAAGTGTGATGACTGCAGCAGGGTAACACGATGAACATAGTGCAGTTTTGTACCTACCATAAATGTAGATGTTAGAGTGTTCACCCTGCTGCAGTCCAGGTTACCCTCCCTCCATCCCCTCTAATCTAACTGGCTAAATCTCTGCTATACCTTCCTGATGTATTTGCTTATAGCTGGAGGGATTTTGTGTTTGTGCAAAAATTTCTTAAATTGGTACTAATTACTGACCACCTTTTTGGGGGCACCTGACATCTAGGGCAAGAAAAACTGAAGAAAATGGCATCGGATGCATTATTTATACCCCAGGCGCACTGACGTCAGGGAAGAAGCGACAGCAACCAACGCCGGACCAAGACTTTGGAATTCCGGCCGACTGCGGGACCACCTGACGGCAGGATAACCCTAGTGTGATGACTGCAGCAGGGTGAACACTCGAACATCTACATTTATGGTAGGTACAAAACTGTACTTTATCTGCAAAAAGTTCAGCTCTAGAGCTCTGCAGGAAAAGAAAAACCAATTCATGTTTAGGGCTGCTGTCTTATGATTTTTTTCTGCCAGTGCTCCTAGCAAAAAAAAAGGTAATGATAAAAGAAAAACTGATGACAACTGTTTCTGCTGTAGACGCAGAAATTTTCTTTCATCTTGCCAAGGACTGGGTGTGGAGAATGCTAATGCTTCTTCACAAATGTACTGATACTGCTCAGTCTCCCTTGGATGCGTCATAGCTGCAGGTAATGGTGGTTGAGGATCAGCTTTTCAGAAAGAAAATGAATAGTTTTTGTTTTGCAAAGAGCTTTAGTTATTTGGAATCTAGACCTTCTTCAGTAGTGACCTTGCATTCCTGCAGGCCTCACCATAGTCACTCTGTGCATGATGATGATTGGGACAGGGTGATGAATATTACTCAAAACACAAGTTGAGATTGGCATCCTCTCCTCCCCTTCCATTTTTTTGATAACAAGAGAAGGTTACCATTTTCTGTTGCTTCTTTCTCAGGCTCATGTGCAACACTAGGTATACTGGAGCAGATGAACATACTGTCTTCAGTAATGGAACTGAGATCAGCTATGTCTTTGGCCCAGCATGCCCTTATGTACTTGCAACTTTGGCACTGAGATCACTAGTGACCAGAAGTTTGACATCTGTAGGCCAATACCAGCCTCAACTCCTGCATCAGTGTGGCCGCTGTAAATTGTTGAATAACTTGGAATTTGAGCTTTTAGGTGTAGAAGCCATCCTTGTTCACATTGTTGGCTTTGGTGCCGAGACGTTATTGAATGAAGTCAATACTGATCTGTTTGGTTCTGGGACAGTCTTGATCCCAGATATCTTTGCTAACAAGATGCTTGGTATCCATGACCGAGTGTGTGCAGACATTACAGATGCAAACTTCTCTATTGATAGATACCACCTTGGAGTCAGCACCAGCATCTGCTTCACCCTTCAGTCTGGTGCCTTGGCCATGTTTTCCTTGTCCCAGATGGGCATAGGGGTGGAAAGCTCTGCAACCCACATACTTGCCTATTTCCTTTACCTCCTGTTCTACAAGAATATATCCCTTCAACTTCTCGTGTATTTACCTTACATTTCACCCACGCTCTTCTCTCCTATTTTTCCTTCTCCTTCCCCCTCTGTACTCACTATTCTCCTCCCTTCTACTGTATTCTCCAGTCCTATTTACCCTCTACACTACTTAATCTAATTTATGTACTGTTCACTTAATGTCCTGCCTCTCCTCTACCTGATGTGCCTGTACATAACCCTCACACTGCTTAATTATTTTTATGTACTTATTTGACTTAATCAAAAACTACTTTATTTTCTAAACATTGTAATCTATATAAGCCAATGTACTTTGCTTTTACTTTAAACGTTTTATTCCATGCAACTGAATGTACTTTCATGGCTCCCACCTAAAAGAAAGAGCTTTCAGAAAAGAGCTGACTGAGTTGTTCATCCACCTCATAAGGAATATACTGGATGACTGATCATTTTGGTAATCATGCATCTACATCGGGTACTTTCTCCATTTGTGCACTTAACTGCCTTACTCACATGACCCATTTTTAGTGCTTCTTGGTAAAAAGGGCCCTGGAGGTACTGAAAAGGTTACCTTATGGGAGCATATATCTCCAAGTGGTAGTCCTTGTAAGTGTTAATAGTTTTTCCAAGTGACTGCTGCATGGTGTTTTAGATGGATAAGCCCATGCATCTGAGTCAGGCATTGCTGTTTGTTGCTATGGCTTCCTAATGCGCTGTAGCTTTATGGAAGATTTCAAGATGTTCTTCCTTAATATCCTTTACAATAGCTTATCCTTGTTTGGGCACCAAGTGAAACAGAAGCTCCAAAAGAATGAGCAGGAAGAGAAGATGCTTTCAGCTGTTAATGTAAAGTTCTCCATTTCTCAGAATCTCTTTTCCCAGTCATGAAGGTGAACAAAATGTTTACTTGGTTTTAAACACTCGCCAACAGCAACCATTTGAACAGCATTCTGATAGAAGCCAGTATGGTTGTGAATATTTCCAAAATGGATGCCATGTTAGAGACAGATGTGGTTCACAAAATCAGATTTTTGCAGTTCCCCATAGCAGAATAAATTGCAAAGTCCCTGTGGATTTTCATCACTGTTCCTCTCTGAAAGCAGTTGTGGATTCAGTCTCACCACAACTTCAAGTATGGATGAGGGAGATAGTACCCAGAAGCTACTTTATGCCTTTTTATATCTCCTCCAAGGTCTACCTCCGGGCTTTTTCCAAGTGTTCCCCCTCATCAAAAGGTTGCAGCCAGGCTGGAGATGCAAAGTTTAGAAGTAACAGATTACACCAGGCTATAGAGAGCCTGCAGTATATTCAAGATTATTTTTAGTTCCCAAGAAGATGAAGAACATCAAGAGCATTTTAGACCTAAGCAGGCTAAATCTGTATGTCAAAAAGATGAGATTCTAGATGGTCACATTGCTGTCAGTACCTCACTGTTTAGAAAATGTAGACTAGATGTGCTTTATGGACTTTCAGGATGACTACCTGCACTTAGAGATAGCCAGCAAATTTCAGCTGTAACATTATCCCCCACTCTCCCCTCTGAAATCCCTTCTAGCACAACCTCCACAACTCTCAGCAGGGAGCAGGTTATGCAGCACTTGCTAAGCCAAGAAATACTGCTTCAGTGAGCCCCATCAATATCCTAGGTTGCCTCCTAAATCTAAAACATGACCTATCAGGACAGGTTGAGGCACTTTTCAACTATAGGCTCAAAACAGACTGTGCCATGTGAATGGAGGACTGCAACAGTTATCCATCTTCACAAAGGTGGTCCATTAACTGATCCCAGAAACTACAGACCCATCAATATGACTAATCTGATATGCAAAGCCACAAAATTAATTACCATGGCAGTGATCAATGACATTGGCAACCTACAGAGACTGGACCCATCAGTTTGGTTTTGTCAAGGGAAAGTCTTGCAGACTTAATCTGGTAGACTAGTTAGAGAAGGTCTCTAAGGTAATAAATGAGGGAAAAACAGTACGTACCATCTACTTTGACCTGGCAAAGGCATTCAATACAATACCCCACTCAGATATTCTTGACAAACTCACAGAACTAGGCATAAATCCCTACATAGCTCACTGGATTGCTAGCTGGCTCACAGATAGGATGCAAGAACTCAAGACTGGTGAGAACACCTCCACCAAGAGACCAGTCACCAGCGAATTACCTCAGGGCACCATGCTGGGACCACATCTGATTGGCATCTACCTCTGTGAAGTCAAGGCTTATGTCAGGGGCCTCTGGCTCACCAAGTTTGCAGATGACCGTTAATTGGGAGCCATCATAGATTACCCCCACGGCAATAAAATCCTGCAAGAGGGTATATCTCAGATAAATGGATGGTACCAAAGCCACGGATTAAAACTCAATGCCAAGAAGTGCATTATAGTATATTTTAGGAAAATTTCTACCCAGGCTAATTATTCCATCAGTAGAACACCCTTAAGAGTTGACCTATTAGTTAGAGATCTGGGAATACAAGTAAACAGCAATTTGGCCTTTGACCAACACATAGCCAACGTAATGAAATCATTCTGTGTCGTCCAGGTTATAAGTACGGGTATGGCATCCAGGTCCCAGGAAGTTATAGTACCATTTTACTTGGTCCTTATCAGACCCATCATCTAGTATAATACCCCCATTGGACAGCACAGTGGTGCAACGGTAGTGTTGACGCCTCAGAGCAAGAGGTTCTCTGGTTCAATTCTCAGCTGGGGTTCCTTCTCCCAGGGCCTCCACTGAAAATTGGCTTTGTTCCAAGTCGGACTTTCCCAGTTAACAAATGTTAGATAGATAAATAAATTTAGCGTGTACCTGACCAGGTGTATGCAACAGTTGCAACACCAACAAAGGTTCCTCACCAAAAGAATCCTGGACACTAAGGCCCTATCTCTATATTCAGTCTTGTACAGGTTACTGAGAGGTGATCTGTGCCTGACATATAAGGCATCCTCATATCCAGCCCAGCTGGATCTGTTTCATGTCTGCAAACCGAACAACACCTGAAAAGCTGGATCCAAGAACTTAGTTTGCTTGCAACATAAGTAGAACATGCTATCAAGACCAATATGGGTCTCAAAGGATCCCCATGCTATTGAGTAGGCTCATCATATGTGTGAAGCAGAGTTAATCCTTGACCCTTTTCAAATGTTACGTTAACCATTGGATGTAAAAAATTTTAAAATTGTAAAATTTTTCTTTTTAAAATGTCTTGTAATAATTCAGAGTTTTGCTCCCTGGGCCTCTGCTGAAAATGGGCTTCTGTCCTGTCTAACTTTCCTGGCAATCAAATGTCAATAACTAAATATTAATTTTATATCCTGAAAAGACCTGAAAAATGCCCCACCTTAAAGTAAATATTGTAAAAGGCCAAATGGCAAGAGCTGCCAGAATGTGCTCTGAGCTAAGCACATTCAAACTTGAACTTGGAAATTTAGTCAGTATGTTTTAGAGACTGAGTACCCGGAGAATTTTCTTTTAGAAATGGGAGAAAACATCTTGAATGAGTGGAGAGTAAAATGTATTCCCCTGTTAAGTTCTAGTCAAGGGATAGTTTGGCACAAGTACCAAACACATGAAAATTTCCCCCATTCTATGTTCATAATAATTCTGATGGTAAAAGTGATGTCTTGAAAGAGATTTTAACAAGAAATTGGGCCATTTTTAGAGGTAACACTGAAATTTTTGAACAGCTTGAGGAAAAAACAAAATTTGTCTTTAAGACAAGTAATTTAAAAAACTTACTAGAACATCCGATTAAAAGGCATGCTGACAACAGCACTTCAGGGGGGACTAAAAAGTGTGGTATGTGTAACTACTGCAAATAAATTAATCAGGACAGTAGTATTGTTGGAGCCCCACCCCACGGAGAGTTTTTCTGAGTTCAGGGAAGTGTGGTACACATGGTATTGTGTATATTGCGGTGTGTAAAACCTGTAACTTTTTTATGTGGCAAAACAACTAGAAGTTTACTGAAACTTATCTATGAGCATTTATATGCAGTTAAGAATGGTGACAATAATAATGCGCTGTTTAGACATAGTAATAGACCTTGTCAAGGAAAAAAATTTAATTTTAAATTTGGTGTTTTAGAAAGAATTTTGAAGGATGTAAAGGGAGGTTACTGGGAAAATAAAATTTAGAAGACTGAGCTCAAATGGCAATTGAGACTAAATGCAGCATCTGAGCCAGGGATAAATGACAATACCTCTGTTATGCCTGTGCTTATGAGAAAAGCCATGTGTGTATAAAATGGGGTTAATACCCCTTTGAAAATTAATTTTTATGTTATCATGCGACCTTGCATTTTAGATATTTAAGTGTTTGGTCTTTTTAATTCATGGATGTTCTTCGTGTTTCACTGTTGCAGACATCACACTTGGGTTATCCCCTGCAGGTAACTCTCAGTTGGCCTGAATACCAGATTGGGATTTTTGCGTCGGATGCTGTCGCCTCTTCTATGATGTCAGGTCATCAGGGGTATAAAACATGCTGCCGATGCCATTACATCAGCTTTTCTTGCCACATGGGAGCCTGAAGCAGAAGCAGTTCGCAGGTGCAGGTTGGCCGCTACTTGAAATTTTCGTTTTTCGAGTTTCAAACCTGAAGTCATCTAAAGCTAAGTACCCTGTTGGGGATCCTTTTTTCTTGCTCTAACCGATGTCAGAAAAAGTTAACAATTGTCTTGTCTGTGGAAAGCAAATACCTCACAGAGATTTTCATTCTTACTGTGTCACCTGTTTAGGCCCAGACCACAACGTTCCTCGCTGTTGGTTTTGTGCCTTGTTTAATGCCTGAACTATTCATCGTTGGGCTATCTTTGTCACTAAATTCTTTCTCTCTCATTCTCCATATTCTGAAATGGCTTCGATAAGCCATCCCTCTACTGATCTTCTGAAAAAACATAAAGTTAAAAACAGAGACAGGCTGCATAGGTCCAAAACTGCCAATGCTTCCGTTAAGCTAGTCGCCAGTCTGCCGGTACTCAGTGATGCGCCTTCGCAGCCCCAGATACCCACTTCTACACATTTGCAGGCCTTTACTGAGACCCATTCGGAGTCCGGTATGCCACAAGATGCTTCTTCGACTATGGAACCTGTGGCTGTATCTACCTTGAATGGGTCCAGAGCCATTGTGCAGGCACTGGCTTTTAAGGGTGTATTCAGGCCTTCCGATGTTTGTATTAAACCAACTTCTTCGTTTCTGACTAAAACTACTGAGTTTCTCAGGCCCAGAGTTCACACTTTGTCTAGGAAACAGATGACCAAATCGCATTCTCAAGCTCCCATGCCACAGAAACAAATGCTTCGATTGGCTGAGGACCTTATTACTTAGAGGAAGCCAGCCTTCCCCCTCTAAAAGACTAATTGTTTTTCTTTCTGATTCTACAGACCATGAGTCCAATGACTCTGATCCCTCTGATTACCAGGACATACACTTACCTACCTGTAAGGATTCAGATGCAGAGGATTCCATTCCCTCTGCCTCCCCTCCAGATGACTTGTCTTAAGAGAGCTCCCACTCCTGCCTGGGACCGTAACTTTGTACTAGAGACTACCCACAGTCCAAAAAGAGAATTTTTAGACTTGCCTCTGCACAGGCCTCTAACTATACCCCCTGTCCTGGGTATTGTAGATGATGTCTTCATGGAATACAGTCTTACCCCTGATACTTTACCACCAGCTCCTAGAAAGCCTGACAGGTACTACAGAGTACCTGACTCGCACAAATTTCTCTTTAAAAATCCCACTGCGGATACAGAGACCATTTCCTAGGGACTTAAAGGTATGAAGGCTGCTACAGCCAAAAATCCCACCCCTTCGGACGGGAATTCTAGGGCTTTAAACAGATGGGGTAAGAAGGTATATACCACTGCAACTCTTGCCATCAGGGCTTTAAATTGCCAGTTTCACATGTTGAAGTACCAGCAGCATATTATGGAACTAATTAAACAAAAAAAAAATGTTGATCCCTGATTGTGCAGAAAATAAAGATTTGCAAAAGTTAATGCATTCTGCAAACTAAGTTAGTAAACATACTTTGCAGTGTGGTTTTGATGCCTTAGAAGCATCTTGCAGGGCTGCTGTCACTGGGTCTGTACTGAAAGGCATGCTTGGCTGAAGGAACAAATATTGCCAGACCATGTCAAAGCAAAATTACTAGATGCTCCATTAAACCAAGAATATTTGTTTGGCACAAAAGCAGAAAAAGTTCTTAAAAAGATGGAGGAAAAAGCTAAATCTATGCAAACTGTTAGATTTATTACAGGTACAGCCACCTAGATTCAGTAGGCATTGGCTATCTAAAAACTGGTCCTTTCCAGTCCCTCCCAGACCTTCTCGGTCCAAACCCAGGGGCAACAGACCACAAAGACTACAGTCTCAGTATGCAGAGATCTAAACAATGGAGTGCTCCCACCTCAAAAACAGGGAGTGGTAGGACACCTCCTTATGGAAAACGTTCACAATGACTTGACATCCTTCCCAGCCATGCCCAAGTACTTGCACCCCTAGGAGGAAAACTCTCCCTGCATGCAAAAAACTGGAAGTACATTACCCAGGACCGATGGTTCCTAAACATTGTATCCCAGGGATACAGATTCTACTTCCACTCACTGCCAACCCCAAGCGGGTTGCCAGATCTTCCTCCAAACCAGTGGGCAGAGGCTCAAAAGCAAGTACTTTCTCTTCTCAGTATCAGGGCTATTCAACCTGTTCCAGTAGAGCAAAGGGGACAGGGTTTCTACTCCAGACTGTTCCTGGTGCCCAAAAAAGAGAAGTCTTGGTGCCCTATTCTGGATCTGTCCATTCTCAACATCTTCCTGGTGGTACCAAAATTCAAAATGCTTACACTCCCAACAGCTGCTTTCTGTGCAAGCCAAGGACTCCTGGCTGGTCACCCTAGACTTAAAAGAAGCTTATCTGCACATCTCCCTAAGGGAATCTTGCAGGAAATATCTACATTTCAGGGCAGGCTCTATGCACCATCAGTTCTCTGCACTTCCCTTTGGCTTATCTACTGCGCCAATGGTATTCACAAATTGCCTAGCTCCAGCCATTGCATACTGCAGGCAGAGAAATATTCAAATTTACTCGTACATGGATGATTGCCTGATTCACGCGGACAATCAGGAACTGCTACTTCAGCACCTGACATTTGTAAAGAGACTCCTAACTTATCTGGGGTATACCATCAACGAAAAAAAAAAAATCACATCTGGAACCCAGCCAAGAAATTGTATTCCTGGGAGCAAGCTTGAACACAACTTCCTGATGGCATTCCTCACGCCAGAAAAGCACGTTTATTTGACAAACTACTTCAAACTACTGGCCAGCAAAACCCAGCTAATTGCAAGATAAATACTGCAAGCCCTAGGGTTCATGGCCTCATGCTTTCTACTAATTCCATGTGCAAAACTGCATATGAGGAAACTTCAGTGGTACTTAAAAAGTCTCTGGTGTCAACATTCTCGGGACCTGGAAACACTGATTCCTATCATTCCTTGTCTAAGGACAGAGTTCCTTTGATGGGCAGAGGCTTGCAACCACAACAAGGGACTCCCTTTTACTCAACCCCTCAACGCCCAAATCATGACAACAGACGCATCAGACTATGCATGGGAGGCTCACATGGCAGGCAAATGCATTCAAGGCAAACTGAGCCCAGGACAAATTCACCTGCATATCAATCAAAAAGAAATGTTAGCTGTACAGAATGCACTGACAGCCTTCAAATACCTTATCCTTCCAGGACAACTCTTGCTAGACAGACAACACCACAGTTATGTGGTACATAAACAAGCAGGGGGAACTCATTCCTACCCACTCTGCAGGTTAGCCATGGCCCTGTGGAACACAGCCTTGAGCAGTCAAGTGCACCTGAAAGTTCAATTCCTTCCAGGCAAACAAAATTCACTGGCAGACAACTTAAGGAGAAATCTACTGGACCCACACGAGTGGAAACTGGAACCCAACTCATTCAAACTTCTAATCCACAGGTGGGGGACACCAGAGGTGGACCTCTTTGCTTCCCCCCAAAACCATCAATTGAGCAAATTTTGCACCAGAACTCCGTACAGCCAAGCATGGAAAGTGGATGCCGTATCCTTTACATGGGAAAATCTCTCAATCTATACCTTTCCCCCGCTGCCCCTCCTCTCAAAGTACTACTCAAGATCAAACAGGACAGGCCAAGGACAATCCTTATTACACCAGACTGGCCACGCCAGCACTGGTACCCACTCCTTTATAGTCTGACAGCAGTGCCACCCTGGCACCTGCATCAGACCCCCTCTCTGCTGTCCCAGTTGGAGGGACAGATTTTGCATCCTTAGCTGCAAAACCTGAACCTTGCAGCCTGACTTATTCCCTGAATACACCACCAGCAACTCTCAGCAAACAGGTGCTGGATGTCATCCTTGAGGCCAGGAGGCCTAGTACTAGGAAACCGTCTTCAGAAAAGTGGAAAATATGCTGTTCTTGGAGTCAGTCTCAAGGAAAGGACATAGCCGTGCCCACCTTACCTCAAATCTTAAGATTACCTAGCAGAGCTGCTCCACAAAGGCCTACCCTTTTCATCAATTAAGATTCATGCCTCTGCCATCTCAGCTCATTACAATACCGAGCCACCCCTCTTCTCTCACCCTCTGATCAAACAGTTCCTGAGAGGAGCTAACAATTTAAGACCCACGAGGAGCGCTCCCACTCCTGCCTGGGACCTTAGCTTTGTACTAGAGAAGTTCACGCTTCCCCCTTTTGAGCGTACTGCTACAGCAGAGTTAAAATTCCTATCTTGGAAAACAGCCTTGCGTCTAGCCATCACTTCAGCAAGAAGAGTGTCTGAGTTGCAGGCTCTTATGGCTGTGGAACCCTTCATTATTTTCCATGCGGACAGGGTTTCCCTCAGGACTAACCCATCATTTATGCCCAAGGTGGTATCCAGTGTGGCTTTAAACCAATCCATCCATTTACCAACCTTTTTCCCTAATCCTCAGAATAAAGGGGAAAGGATTCTGCACTCCTTGGACGTGCACAGACAGCTCAGGTTCTAAACTGACAGGTTTAAGCCTTTCAGAAAAACTGACCAGCTGCTAGTCAGCTTTGCTACAGGGGCAGAGGGCAAGGCCATTTCAAAGCAAACAATTTCCAAACTGATAGCGCACTGATCCATTTCTGTTCCAAACAGCATGGAAAACCTATCCCACAGGGGATCAAAACTCATTCCACTAGGGCTACCTAAACCTCTACAGCATTTCTCTTGGGAGTCCCTACCAGGGACATCCTGGAAGCTGCAACCTGGAGTTCTGTACACACCTTCACCAAGCATTACCACTTACCTATCTTTTCTAAATTCACAGCTGGCTTTCCCACAGCAGTCTTAACAAGGCCTGCTAGCCAACCCTAATACTTCTTGACTGCCTCCACCCTTCCTCAGCTTTGGGAATCAACCCGTGTGTGATGACTGCAACAGTGAAACACGAAGAACATAGTATAGTTGTGTACACTTACCATAAATGTAGATGTTCGAGTGTATTCACTGTTGCAGTCTTGATTATGCTCCCTCCAGCCCCCTGACTTCTCTATGCTTTCTACCTTTACTCTTTTAGGCCATATGTTATGGCTATGGTATTTACTTTTTACTGGAGGTGTTCCACACCATGTAATTGCTTCCTATTTTGCGAGCTCCTGACATCTGGGGCAAGAAAAACTGATGTAATGCCGTCGGCTGCATGTTTTATACCCCTGACGACCTGACGTCATGGAAGAGGCGACAGCATCCGACGCAGAAATCCCAAAACTCTGGTGTTCAGGCCGACTGAGGGCTACCTGCAGGCAGATAACCCAAGTGTGATGACTGCAACAGTGAATACACTCGAACATCTACATTTATGGTAAGTGTACACAACTGTACTTTCTGATGAAGTCAGTTTTGACAAAAGCTCTTGACCATCTTTTTATATTCGTGGAATAAATGTGTTTTATATTGGGACTCTGACCCTTGTTGGTCACACCACCTGTGGATTTGTCATTTATAGGATAGACTACCTCAGAATACTTAACTTGCTGCTAAAGCTGTAGCATATCCAATCAGTATCCTTATTAATAGATCTGTCAAGGAATCCCTAGTCCCAAACCTCTAGGAAAAGTCCATCACAGCTTTGCATAAAGGAGGTAAATCCAGTGAATTAACAAATTATCGACCCCATCTCTCTTCTCTCCCCCCTTTCAAAACTGCTAGAGAAATGTGTACTTAAACAGCTATTATGCCATCTAATCAATAATAACCTTCTTACATCAACCCAGCATGGGTTTTGACCTGCACATAGCACAACCACAGCCCTCATCTCTTAAGAATAATATTTGATAAAGCTTTAGACTCCAGCCAGCTAATTGTTGTCTTACTAGAGTTATCAGAAGCGTTCAGTACAGTATCATGTAACAAACTCGTACAGCAACTTTCTACCATGGATCTTAGCTTCCCTACAGAGGTTCACTAGTTACCTTACTAACCGACAGCAGTGTGTAAAATGGCAAAATAGTCCGTCTCAGTACCAGATTAAAAACACTGGAGTTCCCCAAGGATCCAGTCTAGGACCGTTGCGCTCTAATGAAAGGATCCAGTCTAGGACCGTTGCTCTTTAGTGTCTTCATTAACAACTTGTACATCGTCTCTCCTCAAAGCCATATTATACAATATGTTATAGTTTCCACTATTATTTCATCCTCAAACAGCATCGATCACCTCCAGCAAATAACCCAAAATTCATTTAGCTCTGTGGAGAGTTGGCACAATGAAGCACATTACTCCTTAAACCAAATAAGACAAAACTGATGCTTTTCACACCACAGTCTTCCACATTTGATTTTAAAGTATACTCGCAGAATAGTACTAAAATTAAAATAGTCACTGAAGCAAAGCTACTGGGCTTTGCCATAGATCAGACTCACATTGGAACAACACATTCTCAATGCATTGGAACAACACATTCTCAATGCCATCAAAAACGCTCACTACAAACTAGGAACATTGTACACACACAAAGATTTCATGGATAGCCCAACCAAAAAACATTAGCCAATACCTGTTTGCTTCCTTCTGTACTATATGGGGCCCTATTTTTCATTAATTTACATAAAACTTTGACAGATAAACTCCAGTCTTATTACAAGATATCCAAATTCATCTCTGGCAAACCCTATCGCTCACACCATTGCCACACCCTAAAATAATTAAACTTTCTCAATTTTCCCCAGTATCTTGACTTCCTGCAACTATCTCTAGCACACAAAATGATACAAACCTGACAGTTGTCCTGCCTTAAAATCAGTACTACACTCCTATATCCCCACCAGAACCCTCCATTCTGAAAACAAACAACTTCTGACTGTACACCAACCAAGCATAAGGGCAGGCCACTGTCTTTACTCCTCTCCAATTACAAAGCTATGGAACACCTTACCAGTTAATATCAAAGCCAGAGACTGCCTCAAGGGTGTTAAGTTCACACTAAAAAACTACCTTAAGTGCCATATATGCCCTTGTACCCTTTCCAGAAAGATGATCATCTTGACTTTTCCCATTATATTTCAACATTACTTCCAACTACATATATTGCCAATCTCACAATCAAGTCTTTACTGCAGCACTTGGAATTTCTCTAAGCACAGCATGTTTTATCTGTTAGAGTCTTGTAGAATTTTGATGAGTTTCATTGAGTCTAGTAAAGTATTCTGCAGTCCTGTTGAACTTTTGTATAACCTTCTGTATTCTTGTAAAGTCTAGGATAGTCATTTTTAGAGTCTTAGGTTCATAGGTTCATAGATTAGTACTACGCTAACTGCTCTTGTGGACCATTTTCAGCCTAGCCAATTACCCCATGTGAGAATCAAACCCTGCACCTTATGCTTGTAAGGTAAACACCTTAACCATTATGCCAACCTCCCACCCTCGCAGTTTTGTATAATCTTTTTAGTATTGTATAGTCTTATATGTCTTGTAAAATCTTATCAATCCCTGCATAATCTTATTTTTCATTGTATACTGTTTCAAAAGATGTATTATGATATTGTAAATCTCACAAAAATTGTAATTTCTTGATGTATATTATGCAACTCTCAGAGCATTAACCTATATGTATACATGGTGTATTTTAATGTTTATATCAAGTTGTGGAGCTTTTCTCCCCCGGGCCTCTACTGAAAATGGGTTATGTAACCCAGTCAGACTATCCTGGTTGACAAATGCTAATAAATACAAATTTAGGATCTCATACAGGGCACTCCTATTTTGTGCCATCTGCCCATGTAGAAGAGCTTCAAATGACTGAAATCCTTTCCGTATTTGTTGTATTCCTTCTTGTGAGTGTTTCCATAATTTCATTTATCCTTTCCATTTTCAAACATGGTTGTGTTGCACATTTGCATCCTTGGCATGAAAGGTACCAAAATCTGCACAGCCAGTCTCTGCAGTATTCATATCAGTCTTGCAGAGCTTAAAGCCTGGCTCAATGTACACAGTTTTGGTATGAAAAGAATCGGTGTCCTGGTTAAAACTTCACGACTGTATTTGCATATCCATTCTGCAGTCCTGTAAGGCCTGTAATTCATACACTTAATGGCAGGATAGGTGAAAAGGGATTCTGTACTTGTCAGAAGCAGTATTGATTAACCTATGGGAGCAGCTTCTCCTAACTTCACTAACTGTGAGCCTGATTGGCTTATTTATCTATGTAGCATCGCACTGACTTATACTTTGTAGTGCTTTTATTTGCTACCCCCATACCCAGCTTCTAATCTTCTCTTGGTGAAGTACTGGAGATAATTCAGTGACCTGCAGTGCAACAACTCACTCTCTGTGGGGCACATAAGCAAATTTCTTACTTGATTCTCATGGATTATAAAATCTCTCAACTTGTAGCAGAACTCAGTAGGCCTATTCTAGCCTTTGGCTACTGTACAATGTTGGACTGGTTCTGCAGTCGCTCTCTCTTGTTATTCCACTCTCAAGCATTGGGCTGCCCTTACTTCGGTAACCACTGCATCAGCTGTTCTACTTTCTCAGCTAGGAGACCTAAATACGTACCCAAGACAGTCATATATTGGATCATAAGCAGACATTTTACAGCACAGTAACTGCCTGCCACTAACCGATCCTGTGTTAGATACCTTGCTACAGCATTTTCTCATCATAATGATCTCCTCTTGGAAGAGTACTGTCCTAAAAGAAGAATAGCGAATGGAATGTCTGTAACATGTATGACTTGTGAACTGAAGATGGCCTTCACCACACTGAGAAATGATCTGAACAGGAAATCCCATACTGACAAGCTGACCTTGACCATTATTTGAGCACAGTGCAATGACTTTCCTGAAAAACAAAATCCTTTTTTCGTAAAACGAATGCTAAAAATATCGTTTGGGTAATGGCTGAGAGTTCTATGAAAAGGTAAACTATTAGGCTGGGGGCATGACTACTCACATATGTCAGTGGTACTGCTATTACACATTGTAAGGAAATACTGGAATCTTTTGCGGAACATTTTGCTTCTAAGCTCAGAACAGCATCAAGTGGTTGTCCTGAATCTCCAACAGTAAAACTGTTAGGATTCAAACAAATTTTAGTTTACGGAAGTCTTGCTAAATAAATTCATCCTGTTGATACTGGTATATTTGCTTATGGGAGTGCAGTCTCTCATGCCCTCTGCCACAAACTTCTTCAAGCAAGCAGTGCATTAATTTCAGTTCCTCTTAGGCATATCATTAACCTCCCATTTGGCAGTTTCCCAGATGTCTGGAAAATTTTAGATATTACATCCATCCCAAAGCAGTGTTTCTGTACTCAGCCAGGTTCCCTTCCAACCAGTTACATTGTCACAATTTGCAAAACTGTTAGAAAATCCTGGGGACCACACAGCTTGAGTCGCACTCCTTTCTAGCCATTAGTTAGCCCTTGGAAAAATACATGGCACCAACAAAGCTCTGTTCTTTACAATCTGTATTATGCCATGGACTCTTGTAGTCACAGTGGAGCTGTGTTCATTGACCACCTTTCTGTGAACCATCAGACACAAAGAGCTTTTACAATGTGGTGTCACCTCTGCCTTGCAAAAAAAAGTTCTGTAATTGCCTGCTTCATAGTTGCTGCAGAACAGCATGTTAGCAGAGCTAGTTATCACTTCAGCCAATACTGCATGGGTGTCCTGCTATTCAGAATTTAAATAATTTCTTTCTTTGTATTCGAGAGGAACAGAAGCCTACTTTCCTTTACACAGATGACATGATTATCTAGGAGTCCATGAACTCGGTTTGAGATTATCAGCTCACTTTGCTACACTTTAGGTCACCTTTGCCATATTCTCATACAATCACTCCTTAAAAATCAAACTTAGTAAAACAAAGGCATTTTTGGGACATGCGAAACATAGTAAGATTTGAAGTTATCTGGGCCCTCTGCTTATGTTCTTGAAAGTATTCTTTCAGATATGTCGAGGTATCTTTTCCTCACACTGACTGCCTACATATGTCTACAAAGCTGTGAGCAAAATGCCATCAGTTTTGACTTCCTGACAGAGTAGTGGTCTTCTGACTTACAAGGTATTATGCAGTTGGTAAAGATGTTTTACTCCCTACTCTTGTTTATGCATTTCCCAGTAGTGGGATCTTATTCTGAACTTGATCTAGAAAAGTTGCAGAAAACCCTGAATTTATTTATTTTTGCCTTTTTACTGGCGATAACAAGACATCATTGCCTCACTGTAGAGGAAGCAGGATAGCTGCCCTTCAGTCACTATCACCTACCCGATTTGCATCATGATCTACAAGCTGATCAGTTTTGTTCCATGTCCATCAAAAACTGATCACCATCATTTAACTTAGTGTCAGTCAGGTGATCTGAACTGATAGCCATTTCTTTTGCAGTACCCTGTTCCTCTGTTAACTTTGGGAGATAAGACATTCTCCATTACAGGATCCTTGCATTAGGACTGCCTCCCTTGTATCTTGCAGCAGTTGCCCACTCTGTTTATATTCCCCAGTCAGATCAGGCCATTTTCTGGACTCAGAGCTGAATATAGTTGCATCGGTGCAGGTACAGTGGCAGATTTGCACTTGTATTGTACTACAGGCAGGTAAGCATTAAGTGTCAGTGTTACTGATATTCATTCTTAAGTTAGCTTAATGATGTTTCTGTTTATCTTCAGGTCTGTGCATTTTAATTTGTGTCACAAGTTTGTAAATTAAAAGAGGCAATGTCATCTAACTCGCATACCTGTACAAATAATTAAAATAGAGGCTTGTACCTGCTGTGGTAGCAGGAGTGCTGTGTTACAGTAAAGGAGGAGGAGGAACCATGAGATGGTGTTCCAGGTGATCTGATAAGAACGAGAATTTTTAAAGTGTTTAGACACAGGACAGTATTCTAAATGGCAGGCTGAAAGATTAGCAAAAACATGGGCAATGTGTGGAATAGAAAAAAAGAGTGGATTAGGTTTATTGAACTGAGGTGGTCTTTGTTTAGTTCTGGACTTCAGAGTCTTTGGGCAAGTTTTACTTATTCTTTAGTAAATGGAAATTTTCTAGGATTGCCTTCTCTGTTTCATACATTTGCACAATGTCAAGCAGTAAAATTAAATCCCTTACTGATGACTTGTCTTGCTGACCCTGCATGTACGATGCTCTGTTAAACAGTATGACCAAAAAAGTCCCCAGACTTTTGTCATATGTGCCTTAAAATAATTTGAATGAAAACAGCTGCAGGCTTATGTACTTGAGTTTGAACTTACTTTTGAGAAGGCAACCCTGATTGTTAATAGAAGTCAGTCATAGATCTGTCTTTTTTATATATTCTAATTTATTTTTAAATGTATGTTTAGGTGCCTGTCACCAAATGGGACCATTGATTGACGAGAAGCTGGAAGACATTGACAGGTACTGAATCATTTTGTTATGTAGCTCTCGTCTCTTCTATATTGGTTTCAAAATACAGTTTTTCCCATATGTTGTGGTCCACTCTTAGATGTTTCAATTTTATGTGGTTGATTTTCATTTGCTGTCATCCCATACTTTTTTGTTTCTGATTCCCAGCACAACTGTCTGCCATTAGCCCTCTCTGAAATATCCCTCTTTAATCTTCCACTCCAGCTTTCCCTGACAATTGCCTAACTTAACACCTGGGGTCCCACACATTGATGCATCTTAGTGTAAGCCATCAGGGACATTCTGTGGCAAAGAGGTCAGGGAATCCTGGTAGAGTGCTGCCCTGACAGATGAGTTTTTTTGGTATGCCATACCCACTGTTCTGCTTAATGGAAGCACACACACACACACACACACACACACACACACACACACACACTGCTGGGCTAGCATGCTTGATCTCCACAAAGAACTGATAGCATTTGGCTGTAGAACCCTCCCCTAATTCATGGATGGTGAGCTGGTATAACTGTCAATACACTGTATCCTGGTGACCAGCTGCTCAGGGTCTTGGGATTTGGGATCACTAAATGAGTCCCGCTGACATTACATTCTAATAACTCTCCAGTAAGACTTGCTCTGAATTTAATTTGAGTCTAGACTTTCAAGCTTTCATTTATTTGCATTGCACTTATGAATAGCATGGTCTTTATTATTCGTACTGGAAAAAAAAAAGATAATTCAATGATACATGTGGCAGTGTACTGCATTGAACTCAAACCCATCTAGTTACTGTTAATATGTGCAGCATTGCTCTACTCAGTCGTTTCTGGGTCATCCAGCCTTTGACTTGTGATAATTTCTTTGCTGAGGTAGTACTAGTATACATCTTTTGGGTGAAATGTTTATTCTACTTGCCCTCCATAATTACATTAATATTATCATTAGTCATTTCTTGTATTCCCCGTTCTTACTATGTTGTTTTTATTGATGTTTTGTTCTCTAACCTTTGTTTAGGCTGACTTCACTTGATTAACAGATTATTGCTGTAAATCATTGCTCTGATGTCATTTTCATTCATTCCTCAACTGAGGGGCTCAGATCTGACTCATCTGCTTCTTCCAGATTGTAGAATCTTAGAACTCTCAAGCTCCTCCAATTACACATAATACCCCACCAAACTAACATAACTCCGATCTTATTTGCCGCCATTGCAAACAGGTGTGAATTACAAACTCTCAAGCACTTATATTTAGTCTTTTTCATTTTTTGTGGTGAAATGAGTGTAGTTTTTCCCATATTACCTTAAATACATTCTATTAATGTATTGCTTATACCACCTCCCTTTTACCCTTTTTTATTCCATTTATCTGTCATCTTAAATGGCCCTTTTCTTGTACTCATTGAGCACCTTTCAATACCATTGTTTGTAGTCTTTTTCCCTTTTCCACTTTCACTTTTTCTTAAAAATAATCTTTGCTATACTATCTAGATATACATATGTGTATATATGACTGCACATGCCGATACGGCATATCAGCACCTTGGCCATGACAACTGATGGCATCCACTATATATTCAAGGGAGATTCATTTTCTTTTAACTTAAAAATAAAACTTGTTTATTTTGAGGGTGTTCTTCAAGAACGCCCTTTACATCTGGTCGTGCAGATGCAACAGGTGTTTACAACCTGTTTTCGTCTTCTCCAGCCATGCGACCGATTGTTTATGCCTTTGTCTTCCTCACTTGTAGAATTTCATGATTCGTAGTCCAGATGTCTTCTGGAGTTTAAAGGACAATTGTGTGTGTGTGTGTGTGTGTGTGTGTGTGTGTGTGTGTGTGTGTGTGTGTGTGTGTGTGTGTGTGTGTGTGTGTGTGTAAGAAGTAGGTAGTGTATGGGATGTGTGTACGTGTGTGTAAGACATAGGTAGGGGTGTGTGTGCATGTGCATAAAAAGTGGGTCAGTAGGGGTGTGTTTAAGAAGTAGGTAAGTGTGTGTGTACAAGAGGGAGGTGTGGGGGGGGAGAATACCTCTCAATTGCCCAGATTTGCCTAATATTTTTGGTGTGTTTCTCATAAAATTGTGTTTTCCTGGCAAATTGTTGAGGACTGAAGTCAGAAAATAATGGCAGACATTTAAGCTTTAGAATTCATATCCTTCAGAAAATTCAAACTAATGCAAAACATGTTATTCTATCAACTTTTTAACTTTGTAAGAGCAATATTTAAAATATGTCCCTATTTTTGGTCCTTTGTCCTCCCATTATTTATGTCATTGTCCAAATTTCTTGCTCTAAGAGGTTGAAAGGTATGGGGTGGTGTAAGACGGAGGTAGGGGTGTTTGTGTGGGTAACTGGGAGGTGTGTGTGTGTGTCTGTGTGTAGGA